>NW_028154179.1:0-17904 GCF_964211835.1 Anser anser
ATAAGAAATTCAACAAAGCTTTAATTTGTGTACCTATCATTTGTTAACCTTTCCACAATTTTTGTATTTAAAAATGAATATAATTCTGGGCTGGAAGAGATGCAAGTTCTGCTACAATTCTCTCCTAACTAGAGGCTGACTGTCTATACAGTCTACTGTCTACTACAACAGTTCAAACAGACAAAATTAATCCAGATTTCAAATGGATATTCCCTAATTATCCTTTTTGCCTTTCTCTAATTTAAATCTCTGTAAAGGTGTCAGGCAAAAAGGATGACATCTTCTCAGCTAATAGCCTATCAAAATCTGGTCTCACTGAAGGGGCAAGGGAGCTGAAACAAACAAAAAAATATCTCAGGGAACAGGGATTCTCTTAAAGTAATAACAGGTTTGCAGTCCACAGACCATCTTGGCGGAACCCATAAAAATTGCCCTAGGAAAATTGAAGACGTGATTCCAGTGTAATTCTTTAACAAATTTCTTCCCCAACCCCAGTTAAGTAAGCAGTTGTTTCCTCTATTTTGTTTTCATTATCTAGATTTAGATTAATGAGTTTCTGTGAATGCAGGCTCAGACAGGTTCAGTAGTAATGTTATTGTTACTGTATTATTATATATATGTAGTATACATATACTATATATATTCCATACTATATTATATATATATATACACTATATTGTAACATTAAATTTATTCCAAGGTGATGGCAAATAGCTGTTAGTAATGAATGATGAATGGATCTAAACACTGTTACATTTGTACATCCTTCATTATCTTCATTATCTTAAAACCAACATCTAAAAAAGTTTAACACAAAAACATTTAGCTAAGAAATATTTTTAAAGTTGGAGGAAGGTGTTTCACACACTTACATATGAACCAAAAGTTTCATTGTGTTTATGTTCAGAATCTATAATTAATATCAACATTCTTATGCTTAATTAGATAGCAACATCCTTTATTCAAAGCCAAGCCCTGTGTCATACAGAGTAAAAATTAGCAGAGAAATACTGCTACATGAAATGGAGAACAATAAACAAGGTCACATATTCAGTAAAATTTTCAAAATATACGCAGTCACTCTGAAGGTAAAAAAGCTGTAAAACTTAATAGAATAACAAAACAATCTGAAGTTTACAAATCTGATCTGAAATGAAAAAGGGGTTCAGAGAGGTAAAGTACAGAAACTGTTTTATTGCAAAGGTGCAGGACAACATATCTGATCAATACAGACACTTGAGGCTTGAATTTATAATATACGGTATATATAAGGTACATGTATTTTATCTACAAATGATCATAGTAAATTCAAGTAATGAAATCAAAGAAAAATTATTTTTCTATCATATGTAAAATCTTAACACTGCATGTGTAAATATACTGATACTGTCAGTAAGAAAACAAATACATACTAGGTTTTCCCCTTTCCTCCTACATTCTTCTCACCATTACCTCGTTCAGTTCAAAAGACAAATGCACCTGAGGATTCAAGGTTATCTATGAATTACACAGTAGGATTTCTGCATTATTTCTTTAAATATATGTTCTAAATGGGACAGAAAGCTCTTTAAAAAATTAAGAGTTGATAATTAAGGCAACATAATTTATGTTGCTTTGGAGAACTGGATCCTGTCTATGCTTGTGACCCATTTTAAAAAGGGATTCTTAGATGGTCACTTAAACAAGACTTTCAGGTCAGTACTTTTTTGCTAAACACAGATAATGTAATCAGGCATCCAGAAAATACCATCCTGAGGGCCTGATGTACAGAACTGAAGAACATTTAGAGGTAAACTTTAGTTAAATGTACTCTGACCACATATCTGTGAGCTTTACAACCTGCTAAATTAGACTTATTCTTAATTTATTTATCTCAATCTAAGCATCTGCTTAGAAATGTGTTTTAATCAACATTATTTCATGTGCACTTCTGGGTTTTCCTGAAGATTATTTTCAATTCTTACTCTCTATTTTAATTCCTTTCAATTTATCATTTGGTGTCAGAGCATTCCTGCCTGAAAAATGAAAAGAAGTGGCAATCAAATAGCAGTTCCTCTATTAGTTTAGTTTATATATGTACATATAAAATTATAAGTGCGTATAATTACATGTGTTTATTTACAGTATCAGCTGTAATTATCAAGTTGCACTTGAAAGTATAATGAATTATATAGGAGCTTAAAAGACCTGAAAAACCACTACAATTGTGTTAATACACTAGTTGTTCAGGAAGGGAAAAAAAACAAAACAACAACAACAAAAAAAAAGAATGAAAGAAGACAAAACTGCAGGCCACTTATCTCTAGAGAACAGCTTATGCTAAGACAGTGTTTTTCTCTGTGAAACTGTTTCTTCAAGGAGAAACAAAATTAATGCTAGCTTTGCAACAACTGCAAGGGGACATGCAGAAGCAAAAGAAATGGCGTTTGCAAAGCCTTCTCAGATTTTTCTGTTTGTGTTCCAGGGAAAACTAACAGTGATGAAAAAGGAGCAGAATGAGTCTTACGATAAGTGAATCCTCTTTTTAAAAGTATTTTCAGACCTTAGTTTTTTGTTTGTTTGTTTGTTTATTTTTGTTTTTTTCATTAGCTCAGGAAGAAAACAAACAAAAAAGAAAGAACTATAATAGAGAGCAATGGCAACTTGATGACGTTGAATGCCAGAAAATGAGAGAGAACTAATTATCAGTGAAGATGAGAGAAGAAAAACAGACCAGAAGTCTAAAAGCAAGCAAGATGAGAGAAGAAAAACAGACCAGAAGTCTTAAAGCAAGCCTGCAAATGAAAGAATTTAAGAGAAGTGAGGCAGTAAAGAGAAATATGAAAGAAGATAGTTGCATGTTCAGATTTAGAAAGACTAATTCTCAGATGCCCAGGATTCAAGTGACGATTCCTCAGTTTAAGCAAAGGTTTGGGATGCTACACAGGATTTTTCAGTTGAAATTCTAGAAATCTGGAATGTCCAAAATAGGGAGGAGGAGAAGATTAAAAATCAAAGGCGAGTTGCAATGCTGAAATCATATTAAACAAATGGGGGAGAAAAAAAAAATCAACTACACTGAACAGGGGAAAAGATAAAAAGCAAACAAGTGCTATTTCCTCATTCTAATGATGAAACAAGCAAAAAGCCCTTGAGATTAATGTCATAGCTCTTCAAAATAAGACTAATTTAAGCTTTTTTTTTTTTATTTATAGTGCCTGTTGTGCTTTTTTTTTTTTTCTTTTTTTTTCTTCTTTTCATATGGAAAACTTCATAGATGACAATATTTTGTGCCAGAAGCTTATAATCAAGGCCAGAACAGGCATATGGTAGGTAACACAAGCAGTGAAATTAAAGTCTATCAAAGTTATATGTAACTTCACACAGCATTAATTCTCAACATAAAACATCTGTAATGTACTGTGAGCTAAATTATGAATATTCAATTCCATCTTGCTTTAACTTTATTAATAGTATCAATATTTAGTATGACATATGCAGAGGTAATTAGAATAATATCATTGCATTAGTTGTCTTCATTTGCCTGGATCATAAATGCTTAACAATGGGAATATGTAGGTCAAATTCTGTTTCAATTATCCAGTTCAGTTTTACATCAGTTGGACTTGCTTGAGTTTCAAGGTATGACAGAGAATACACCTTGTCATAATATACACAGGAATTACTTTTTTCACAAATGAAGTGCAGCCATCCCTAGAGTGAACATCTGTTGGTTTTAATAGCACACAGCAGCATAGTACAAGGTTGGAATCAAACTGCAGACTAACTGTCAAATGACCAGGGTGTTTCCAATATGCAGGGTCTAACTATCACGTGATATTTTCCATGTTTAATACCTTACTGATAACTGGTTGGCATCAAAGAAATATGTAATAGTTTTTAAAATACTACAATTCTTCTGGTGTATGTATAGCAAATGTATTGTGATGGGCACTCATACTCTGCATTTTAAGTACACTGTGCAACTAGAATTTCAGAATTTTCATAATCACAGTAAGTAAAAAAAATAATGTCTGGGAAGAAACAGAAAAAAAAAAGGAAAAAAAAAGAAAGAAAAAAAAAGAAATAAAGAGAAAAGTCCATGGCAAACAAAAGATTCCTATGAGCAGCTTACCTTTATTTAAAAAGATGAGATGTGATGTAGTCTTTAACTTGACTCCTAAATTA
Organism: Anser anser; assembly: GCF_964211835.1. NCBI lineage: Eukaryota > Metazoa > Chordata > Aves > Anseriformes > Anatidae > Anser > Anser anser. Next base: position 4,168 of record NW_028154179.1, read on the forward strand.
GGAGAAACACAAACATAAAAAAAAGAAACAGTATTAGCTTATATTCACTTGTCCATTGATGTTATGGATATTTGAGATAACACAGAGCCTGTCACAGTTGACACTCAGCTCCTTACCAGCCTCTTTTATGAGGTCATTTCTTCAGACAGTGAAATCCTCTCTGCATTGCCGGACAAGCTTTTCTCAGAATGTAATTAATACAATGGAAAAACACTTTTGGGATTTAAGTTTGTGTATTCATAGCTGAAAAGCATGTGACAAAAATTAACCCCTTCACACAAAGTGCATGCAGCTTCTAAGTTGACCTGTGCCCAGAATGACATTTCACAATTCCTTTCTGTGCGCTTACAAGCCTGCTTTTCTTCATTCATGGACTCGACAATAAAGTTTAAGAAAACTATGTGAATTTGTTTTTAAAAACTGGAGCATATTTAATTTTTCTAAATCTTAAAATTCTTCCTATTCTTTTATGACTCTCAGATGTTTAATCACTCTCAAATAAGTAGATGACATGATTATGGGCCCTAAGGGAAGCATACAGCCTTTCTGCAATCTTCTATATAAATAGTATAATATTTTTTTGATGATAAGATTATTTAATATTTAATGCCCAATGAAATGTAATGCTGCAACATGATAGTTGCTTTCCAGTGGGATGTCATAACCTAACAGTAAGTACTCAGCACCAGATTTCTTTCTTTCCTCTTTTTTTTTTTTTTTTTCCTAAGGAGGGTTTCAAACACATTACTAAAAATAGCTGCCACACAAACACATTCAGAAAAAAAAAAGGAATTTAAAAATGACACCAGTTTCACAGATGATCTTTACATGATAACCAGGTAAAAGTGAAAAAAATGGTGCCTATATTTACAGAGGAACCCCCAAAGACAGTAATTGCTTTGGGCCCACTCCAGCTGCATACTAAGTATTTTTACTTGATCAGTTTTTGAAGGTGGTTTCACACCTCTTACAAATGGGTACAGATGTCTCGCTGTGGTTTGCAAAAGATGAGCACCTGAGAATTTGGATGCTGGTTAACCATCACATTTTAGTGTGTTGTAGGAAACTGAGATACTGAACAGCTGTGCCCATGGAGAACCTGCAGCAAGTAATACATGTTATCTGCAAGGACATATGACATGTCCGAGTCAGATGATGCCCTCATTCCTATATAGAAACAATAAAAAAAGAAGGTCGAGGTTTACATGCTTCGAATTCCATGAGGTTTATGAATGCTAACAGAAACTAATGTATCACTGCTGATGTAAAATAAACAAAATAAACAAAACAAAAAACAGTCTTATGTTCATAGGAAAGAAAATAAGATGTGACAGAAACAGTTGATATACTTGGAGGGGTAGAAAATGGTAATTTTTATTTTTACTTCGCATATTTTTCTTTTGGGTATGTTAACTTGTTACAGCTATACATGTACCTTGGGTCATGAACTCAGAGTCATTTTTATTATAGAAAGCAGAATTTAATATTTTGGGGATCTCCAAGTCATTTAATGCTAATTAGACTATCTTTTTCCATTATTTCATTTTTCCTAAAAAAAGGACTTTCAGAAAATTGGTACTTCTTTAATAGCCGTATTTTTGGTATGATTTTATCACAGTTGTGTTTTAAAAAATGAATATAAAGGTATGCTTTTTAACCTTTATTCAAGTGCTTACTCAATAAAGCATGATCAGGATAGATTTTTCAAATCTTCATTTAATTTTCCTCACTGTTCTCTATTGCTGAATGCCCTAAAATACTAAAATGCCCTAAAATAAAATAAAAAAAATTAAGGCATGATAGTTTTTCCTATGAGGAAAGTATTCTTCTGAGTTAGGTATTTGTTGGGGAACAGAGGGTGTCTTCCGGGATACAAAGAATCTTCCAGTATTCTCTAACAATAGAGTCTGAATAATGTCTTTCTGCTGAAAAATAATTTTGAGATCAAGATTACCCAATTCAAGATCAGAAAAAGTGTCTCTGAAGCATATACTAGTTAAACCATGAACACTGAGTATGGCAAATCTTGACACCAGGCTATTTCTGAAATGTATTAAATTCTAAAAAGGTTGAACAAATCCTTAAACCTAAAACATGTAAGTGCCCAAGTTCAGAAGTTTTAGCTCACCTTGTCAGAATTTTCTTTGACAGAACCAATGCAATCCCCAAGATCCTCAGGTGTTCACAAAGTGTGAGCAATGAAGAAATAGCTGGGAGTGCAGAACAGTGGGTTGAGCACAATGGGTGCATTCAGTGTCTGTACACAGAACAAATGCTACTTGTGCCCTGCAAAGCAGACCTCAAGCTGTAGTAGGAAATAGTTCAACCCCCAAGACTAACTACAATGTGGGAACATACATCAAAGTTCTACTGGAGAGGTTACAAAAGGGATTTTACCAAGTGTACAAAGACAAACATTACCTACAATGTAGTGTCTGGGGTGACCTCAGGGAATCAGATGAATTATTTCAACTTCTGTTTACCTCCAGCCTGCTAAAATCCATTGTTTCTGGATAAGCACAAAATAGCTGAACACAGGCTGTGAATGTTTTCCTTTAGTTAAAGAAGGAATTTTCTTGGAAAAGATGTCCGATTAGAAGTATCTTTTTACACTAGATGAGTTAGCAAGTAGGCAGTGCGTTTGGGAGATACAGGTTGCCTGGCCTGCATGGACTGTGTTTAATATATGAGGAAACACAGCAAGTTTTATAATAAGAAAGAGTACCAAATTTACTGATGAACATCTTCCATTCTAATGAAAATATTGTAAGCTGTAGCAAGAAACTACACTGATACTAAACAAAGTAGCCAAAGTAATAAAGCAATAAAAATTACCTGAGAGAGCTGCTGAAAGCATGCAGATCACAGTATGGCTCCAGTTGTCATTATCATAACTATGTGCCTCCTACAATGGTCCAGAAAAGCATAGAAACATTTGGGAAAGCAAACAAGCATGACTACTAACCTTAGCTTTAACAAATCAGTTTAAACAAGTAATTTGAGAGTGCCAGTAGTGAAAGAGAACCAAAAGGCACAGGATGCAAACCCTTAGAGAAACTGGGCAAGTTCCTGAGCCCCCTTTTCCCCGAGGTTGTGAGGTACTGCACAGAATGCAGCAATGACTGAGCTACTCAGACATTTGTAGGGAGAGAGACCTGTCAAACATTCTCACAACAGCACAGTTGAGACTCAAAACCTGTTTATTTTCTGATATGGGCATGAACAAAGATTAAGCATCTGCACAGTTAAATTCAGAAAGAAACTTTCACCTTGAGGGTTATAAAATATGCTTAGTGAACCTCTTCCTAGCTTAAAACCCTTACCCACTATCAGCAACCAAGATTGTAGCTGAAAGCATAGAAGTTCTGTCCCTGTCTTCACTCATCTCCCCATTCACCATTTCTCCCAAAGTACAACACTCCCAATAATTTCATTGTTCTGAACTAATCTGTTCATTATCAGCAGTAGAGACTCTGGAAAATAAAATAAACCACTTTTATCTTGAATAAACTTTTTGAAATAAAGGTCATTATACTTGACCCTTTTTAAAATCATTTGAGATGATACGGCATTGTGGGTGTTTGTGTTTTTTTTATTGTTGTTATTGTTGTTTTGTTTTTGCTTATTAGGTCTATTAGGTCTAAGATCACATTTAATCAATTTCCTTAATTTGCTTGTGTTCCAAAAACTAAACACAGACACACACCCCCACCAAAATAAATAAATAAAATAAAATAAAATAAAATAAAATAAAATAAAATAAAATAAAATAAAATAAAATAAAAAAATCCCAAAAGTAACCTTGACTTTCTTGAGGCTAAAAAGACCAGTGCAAAAAATTAGGAGCACTTATTTGCATCATTGCAATGATTCTCTGTTTCACAGCTTGGAAAGAAACACAACAAATGTTGTATTAAACAACAAACAAATCAATAAGTTGAACCTGTTGTATCAAAAGAATCAACTCCAAGGGCCTGTTTTATTATCCGATTATATGGCAAACCAGTGGATAGCTACTGTCAGTATAACCTGCTTCCAAAGAGAAAGGGAGACAAAATAGTCAATGCAGTAATGTTCTGCAGGGGCACAAGTAACACAACACCCCACACCCCCTGCATCCCCTACCTTGGAAGTTTTGAGATACATAACTACAGATAGTTAAGCTGAAAAACCTGTATTCCCAAATGAGGACTCTGCACTATATACACTGCCTGCTCATTTTACTCTGAAAAACTTGCTTCTCTCAGCTCTTGGTAATTGTTGTCCTCTACCTAAGATGCTCAATTCCTAACATGCCCTATCTTTGGTGACTGAGTTTCTCTTCTACTTTCTGGGGAACTAAAAAGGACTTTTTCTACTGGTCAAGGATTTCCAGGTTGTCAGTGTCTCAGTTGGATAGATAGATATTAAAAAGTCACACTCACAAGTCAAACAAGTTGTGAATGATGTGGGTTTTCAGCGTTTTCATCTGTTAGCTGTGCATCAATTTCAGTACTTTGTCAAAGTGTCATACTGATGTCTTAGATTCTCTGTGGACGGCCATGAAGTCTTACATAGCCCAGTATTCATCTCGCTCTCTGTGGTCAAGAATAGATACCTAACGAAGGTATAAGAGGAGAACAGGTTTGTGGTGGTGTGTTTTCTGCTATACTATTTCCAGCAATCAGCAGTTCAGGAACTTCCTGATTTTATTTCTTTTAGTTTGGTTAGTAAGATTTGAAAGCTGGTAACCTATGAATCTCTGTGAAATCCTGTGAAATGTGGCAATTATCGTGGAATATCAATGTCAGCAAATAATTAATTCAGTTACCACTAAGCATAGCAAGTCATGCTTTTTCCTCCACTTTCTCAGTTGTGAACACTGTCCATTTATGAGTAACCTGAGGCTACTACTGTCACGTTTTATCTTTTCTGATTTATTCAATAGCTTGGGATGTACTATGCTAAACAGATAAAATGATTTGAAGAAAATGTTTTAAAAAAAAACATGGTTATATAACTGAGGGGGGTGGGAAATTAAAAAAAAAAAAAAAAAGTACAAAGCCCTGAGAATGTGGAATTCACTAAGTTTGGCCACATCCATACTTAGCTATAGACACACTAAAATATTTCAAACATCACGTAATAATGAAATAAATGTAAAGGGGTGCATATAGTATTTAAAAAGCCAGTGATGTTGCTTTCAGAACTTTAGAAATTGAGGTGAGCCTAAGGCAAGCTGAAAAAAGATCCATTTAACAATTTTCAGAAGAATTTAAAAAGTAGAGTTGATTGGAAAAGATGAAAATATCAGAAATTTTTATGTAGTTAATATCAACCCAAGAAAATTATTTCAGGAAAATATTTTTTTCTTGGGGAAAAAAGGTCCAGTTAGCATTTAAAACAATGACAGAATATGCATGCAAATATATTGTGCTTTCATAAATATGTTAAAAAGCTATGTTTCTGGAAATGTTTGCATTATAATCTATGTTTGCATTATCATTTATATTCAGCTATACTCTAGGAAGAAAAAAATGAAAGAAAACTGCTTTAAATTATTCAGAACATAAGATATAATAGAAAAAAAGCAAGTTCAAACACAGTTTTTAAGTATATACCATATTATCCACTTGCTGCTTATTTTTTTACATTCCTTCTTGTAATATTCTTACAGAGAAAAAAAAAAAAAGAAAAAAAGGACATCAAATGAGAATCATTCATAAACTCTTTTCTTGACACACTGATATAGGATACATTGCCCTTACTTGCCATATGGCAGACTCCTGCCCTACCCAGTATCTTCCCAGAGCCAAATATTCCTAAAATTATTGCTTTGGTAACAATCAATACAAACATAAAAGATTTGCCACATACCTCATGTAACCTGCTTTGTACATTGAAGGTTGATGAAAGAAAAGCCTTCACTGGATACTGCCTCTAGGCTTAACTTGTCCTGTGGACATGAGTGATAACAGTACCATGGAGATGCTTCTTGAAGTGGAGGAAGAGAAAGTCTGAGACTTGGGAAGAACAAATCTTACCATTTATCAGTGCATGAAATTGTTACGGAGGACAGGGTTTTTGTGAAAGATGGAAAAGCTATATTTGTGGTAGTAAGTTTAGCTGGGTGTGCTGTGTGTTTTGTAGGGAAGGAGTCCATCGCACTGGATTGAGAGGGGAGGCTGGAACTCAGTGGAAACATGCAGGCAAGGATGGAGGTTGACAAAGGTTAGAGTAAGAGTTTTTTTAAGGTGGCCACTTCCCTTTGCTACTGATCTTTTCCAGTGGTGCCAGTTAGGGCTGCCACTATTTAGAGATGACAGAAATATCCTTCAGTGAAATTACAGTGAAGTTGGTTAGCTAAGTGCATATAGCAAAAGCTCTGTGAAGACTGTCTCACAACAAAACCATAAACTAAAAGACATTACACTTTTATATATGTATATATATATATAAAACAGTTATAGATTAGATTATTTTTTATGTGCTAGGTACTTCCAAAAACTCTCTCTTTTTCTTTTCCTCAAAACTACACTAGCCATAGGAAGAAGACAAAAACAAAAACTAAAACACGTCTAACTTCTTTATTCTCACAGCACCTACACAAAACTTTCATACACTTTGTTAGGTTAAATTTTGAGCTAAGACAGTCATTGCATTGCATACCTCTCAGCTTCAGTGCTTATGAATGTTCCCACAGTATTAATTTCTCCTCTGCTGAAATTAAAGTTTGCTTCCTTGGAAAAACAAAACAAAACAAAAACAAAAAACAGCTACAAAAAAAAACATAACTATGTGATGCACCGTGAAAATTTGCAAATGTCAAAGGTTAGAATTTCTGAAGATCTGAAACTGAGTACTTCAGCAAAGCTGAACACTGGCTACAATTGATCTCTTAATGGGTTTCTATGCTTGCTGAATTTATTTTCCATGATCTCGTCCAGTCCCAATCTAAACTCACATAAACTCCTGTAATTCATAGCATCCTGTACGAAGTTCCCAAAGTCCTTGTACTAGTGTTAGACCTGTTGCCTTCTACTTTAACTTGACACTCATTCATTTTTGTTGTCGAAGAGACAATGAATACCGATACGGGTTCATGTAAGTCATGATTTTATAAACCACTTTCATATCTTCAGCTAGTTGAAACTGAAAAACTCCCAGCTTACTTGTCATCCATAGAAGCTATTTTGTATTGTACTCTATAATTTTTCAATTACATCTACACACAGTATTTAACATTTTAAGACCAGGAATAAATCACAGACATACCCACTAGCATGAAGATGTGGTGTTTGGGGGACTTTTTTGGTTTCTTTTCCTCTCATAATTACTCTCATAATTACTCTTATTTATTTATTTTTTAAACACATTAAAGACCATACTTCCCTTTCCTACTGCATACAGGTATATTGTGATTGAAATCTCTGTAATAGATGCTTGGAGTTCTTATACCACTGTACCATGAACAAGTCCCATATCACACACTAACAAATGTAATATAAAAGCACCAGCTGAAAAACAAGTACTGAAGGGACATATCATGTGAAATGGCTTCTCTATAATCTAAATTCTAGGACAAAAAATTTGGCTGAAAAACATTTTTCATATATACTAGCACACATACACATGCACACAGGTATAAACACATACTGTTGAACAGCTCATACTACTGCTGTTCTGTACCAAAATCTCCATGATTGTCATTTTGATTCTTCACATGTCTAACCTCTTGCAAAAATAAGATTTTTAAAAAGTGTACACATCTGATTATCTGTCTTGACTGATAAATGAAAGGGACAAAATATTACCAGGTATAATTCCACTCATTCTCATGATTCTATGCTGTGCACTCAATTTGACCTCACATGCATTAAAAATATTTCAGTGCATTATTTTTGCAAGGTTACCAAGATTTCAAAAATTCTGAAAAACTTAGAAATAAAAGCAAATGCTAAGGCAGGCGAGATAGTGAGGGAACATCCAATTAAGAATGTCAAAATTATTTAAAAGCTCTACTTTCAACTGCTAGAACTACTTATATATTTGGAAACCCTGGCTGAAAATTTGTCTGCCCTCCTTGAAACCCATTATTAAATGTTATAGTTCTCTCTGACTTCACTCAGAATCCACCATGTTTTCATTTTCTCTTAATGCAAGTATATTTAAAGCTATTTTTAAAACAGAATTTTCAGAAAGTATCTTAACATAAAAAATACAAACTGACATTTTTTTAAAAAAAAACTTTATTTCCATCAAATAATCTTAGTTCTTTTCCGTATTTTTACTGTTTACAGTTGAAAGTGATGAACCTACTTTTAAAACACAGATTGAATAATGTATCTGCAAAATCAGAGAGGATTATTTCAAACAGAATCTTGACAAACCATGTTTGATTGACTCAATATAGACTCAATGTGTTCTGATGTTTGTGATGGGTTGAAATATTTCTTTCAAATCTTTGGTTTTACAAAACCACACAAAATCAAATTATCATATCAGCTCAACAATCTCTGGTCTTTACAGGGAATAAAATAGTTTGTACACTAGTAATTCATTCAGGTATTGTGAGATTTTTTGTGATTTGGTATTACTCACCAGTACACTGGGTGATATAGATTTATAACCTGTTGCAAGATTAAAGACTTCAAAGGAAAATTTGTAGATATAGTGTAATACCTAGGTAATTAAATGTTTTAATATGAGTATTGTTTACGAGAGAATATTTCCTGCTGATTAAAACAACAACAGCAACAACAAAAACTTACAAATTATTATTATTATTATTATTATTATTATTATTATTATTTTAATTGGAAGTCTACTGTATGAACTAGCCCTGTGCATTTCTACTATGATAACACATTTCAAACAAAAATGATCAGGCTAGATCCTTGGTACATAATATACTCTTGCAGAATTTTAAACTTCCGAGTTTGCAAAAGATGATGAAAATCATGTAGCAGTGTCTTTCATTAGATATGAATATTATAAGAAATATTTAGTAAAATAAATACAGTAGCTACAATTCTTGATTACCTGTATCTCCTTAATTATCTCTGTGATTATGAGCAGTAGATACTTATTTAGGGCAGCCTGAAGATGTCAGTCATTTAATTATCTCAAAAAAGCAATCAGTTTTAAATGTGTTTGCAGAGATGTAAAATGCAGGCAGAATATAATCATAAGTGAAAAAATAATTTTAACATCTGCTCATTCTAGTATCTTTGGTATCTTTGGCATATTCTACTTTTTTTTTTTTTTTAATGAATTTTGCCAGCTGTGCCAGTTTCACTTATTTATGATATTGTTCCACATCCTCCTTCAGATATTGTGTTAAGGATTGAACAACTTATTGATTGGTCCATAAACTCTTACTAAGAGCTAGGATTTATGGAGAGTCATCAGACAGACACTGAAGGCATATCTTTTCTTCTGCCATATCTTTTTGGGTGGTCTTGTGGTACTTGCAGAGCCTTGTGCCTCAGCTTCCCACCTCTGTGTAATGATTCTTTTCTACTCTGTAAAGTGCTTTGAGATCTGCATATGGATGATGAAATTTAAAAAGGGTTATCTTGTTTTCAGATAATTCTTAAATTCAAAATAAATATCTTTGCTCTTTTATCTGTTAAGTCATTTAGGAGCTAGAGGTCAATAGCAGTGAAATGAATTAGCTTCTTTACTCAGAATAAAAAATGCTTCAACTCAATTAATAATAATAAATGAAGAAACAAAAACAACAGCAAATCATCCAACCAAAAAAAACCCACACAAACAAACAAACAAACAAAAAACACAAGAACAAAAGAAAACAGGTTTAGGTAAGAATACCCAGCCTGGGTATTTTGCTAGGACTGAGACTGATATGTCTATGTGCACAAAAAATTCTTTTTTCTAACACCAAATAAGCTTGATTTTTATGTTGGACGTCTTAGGAAAAGACAGCAAATTTGTCTGCAGAGCAATGACAATGATTCAGAGCTAAAGGAGGTATAAGAGTTTATCTGCTGCTACTAGATCACCCTGTGAGATAGCACATCCTTCATCTAACTATTGACCTGGCTTTATCCTGTTTTATTATTGTAGACAGGAACAGTTAGAAGATAAAAGCTTTCAGATAAAAATTATATGCAAAAATAAGACCCTGCAAACTGTGGAGGTGTCTAATCCATCAAATCTCTAACAGGCAGATTTGTGAATGACAAGCTAGGCATATAAAGTTTGTGAATTATGGTTTAGTTCTAGTAAGTGATTAATTAATTAATTAGTTAAGCAGAAAGGTCTTTTGCTGAACAAGTCCAGAAGCTTTATAGAAGTATGACTTAATATGGAAACAATGAAACTGATTTTTAGAAGACAAGGTCTGCTTTTTCATTTTGCGTTTTGATTTACCATCAGTAAAATAGAGTAAAAAGTAGCAGGAATACTCTTTTTTTTCTGTATTCATCTGTGTGTATAGTAATCATTGACTAGAGTAAAAAGTAGCAGGAATACTCTTTTTTTTCTGTATTCATCTGTGTGTATAGTAATCATTGACCTAAAAAAACCTGCAGTAACATATGCTGCAGGAAAAGCTTCAAGCAACCTCAGCATCACTATGCAAATTTCAGTAAAACATCTGTTAAGTAAGACTACATTATGGAAGTGACGATTGACATGATATCAGTACTATTTTTATCAGAAAAAAAAAATATTTTGAATGTATTTTCTTTGTGATCCTGTATGTTTATAGTGCAAACTGCTCTTACCTTCTACTCTGCCATGAAATGGTAGAGTATGATAAAATAGTTCTCATTCCACCTATTTACATAATTAGGAGTTGCTGCTGAGATATTTTTCATTTCCATGTGAGTGATGTAAGGGCTGGAAACTTGTACTGTGATTTTCTTGTACAGATATACTCTGCAGTTCTGTAAAAGCTGATTGGAAGGATAGCAGGTGTGTATAAATCCCAAAAGATTTTTGTTCATTACGAACATGTACTAAATTATCTGATATCATTACTCTTATTTTAAAATGCAGTTTTTAACCCCCCCCCAAAATGTACTTTCTCCTAAAACAACAACAAAATTTGAGGAGTAACTTAAAAAAAAAAAAAAGTTATTTAAAAAGAATTTTGTACATATAAAACATTTTCTCTGGTGCCTTCAGATTTGGCTTTCTGCAAATGCTGAGTCTGTACTAACAGCAATATGCTTTCAATCTATGTTCATAGGCCATAAAAATTTCAAATTATCAGGACTTAAGGAGTAACTATTAAAAACTAATAAACTAATAAAATAAAGGAAAGGTAGCTACCATGTTAAAACATTTGAGCACAAGTACATGGCTAAGCCAAAATTGCCTAATCTAACCTTATTTGGTCTAGGCAAGGCTAGCATAGCAGTGCTTAGTAAGAATTAAGATGCATTTCGGTTAAAACAAGACAGAGTATTCATATAACTGATCCTTTTGTGTGAGAACTTAATCACCAAAATTGTGGCCCAGTCAGAACTGAAATAGGAAATGGAAGCCAAGTGACAAAGCTGGATTTTTTACTTCCTTCCCCCCAGATATCTGCAGAGATGCTGAAAGACTAACAGGAGTCTGGAGTAGCTATGGCCTGCTCTAAGAGGCCAGGGCATCACTGCATGTATGGGCTCAGGACAGATTTCTCTGTCCTTGCATCCATGCCAGATCTAATTCTGGAACTGGCAAAGCAGGAGGGAAGAGCACTTACAAAGGAGGCATCTGTCTCACTTCTCCTGTGTCACCAGCTCTCTCCTCACTACTGCTGAGTACAAGATGCCTTTCTGAAACCATGCTGCCTTTGCTGCAAGCTCAAGTGAAAACTCCTGGGTTGGCAAGCACCAAGCTCATGTTCCCTGTGAGGCTCTGCAGATAAAAATTCAAATGATAAAATATATAGATAAAAAATACAAATTGCAAATTTCCTTAAGTATAATTACATTATATGATTAAATTAAAAACAAACAGACCAGCAACACTGTCCACATCTGACACCTCACAAACGATTTTTCTTTTCCCCCACTGCAGATATTTTTCAGCTCTTTTCTTTCAAGATTTAGCCAGCTCCTTGACCTTCCCATAAAAACCCATTTGAGGCTTTCTGGTCTGCTGCTGCTGTTGCATAGCCTAAGGCGACTTCCTGAGCCTTGGTTATATTGAACTTCAGCTTTCACAACCCTCCTTTATGTGTTACAATACCCTTGCTGACTAGAAGAGCTCTCTGAGAGTCCGTTACTGCTTTCAGCAAAGGTGAGAGAGACTGGAAGATGCAGTGGTGGTGGGGTGAGTTCACAGGTCTCTACCAGCTTCACCTTTTATTTTTCCACATCACGCATAGTTACAGCTAGAGAGCTTATTCCTGTATCCTTTCACTTCGTCACTGACACTCATCATGTCTGTATGAAAAACACCTTCCACTCCAGCCAAAAACTCATCTTTACTTTTCCATTAGAAGTAGAATCTGATTAATGTACTAGTTACCTATTTAAGACAAATTATTACAGCCTATATTTGTTCCAGAGAATTAATGTTGTTATTCTCTGCTCCTTTCCCCAACATTTTCTACTGTCTCCATCAATTTTCAAAAACTATTTTTTTCAAAAATTTTCAGAAATGTGTATTTTTTAACCAGAAATTATTTCCCTAAGAAACACTTGCTCCTCATAAATAACACTACCTTTGAGTGTGTCTCACTGCCAATAGAGGGTCCTACTCTACCAAAACAATTCAAAGTTTGGAAACAAAATGTTAGGCATACACAAAAAATAGTGATATCAAAAACACAGGCTAGCTGTAAGTGGAGAAACAAATGCTTCTATAAAATGTTATGAAGTGTTGTTTAATGTTGCAGCTGGCAAATATATTATTCTAATTAAAACTCTTATTTTTGGTTTTGTTTATTCTGGAGTGCCTATCGATAATGGTGAATACAGTCCCATTTTCCAAAATACAAGATAGAATAATAGATATCTCCCCTCCCCATGCCTTTAAAAATGTTTTAACCATAAGAAAACAAAAATATTTGATAGTCATTATTCTAGCTGTCAAATAATTATCAGAAAAGGTCTAGGACAGAAACATATGAATAAACTATCAGTTTCCCTCAGAGAGGAATATGATCTGGAAAGCATGGATTAGCCTCGTTAGGTATTCCACCCTATGTAAATTAGTCTACTGAAAGCATAGCTATAGAATTTCATTCAGGTCGGTATAAACAATAGACAAAAGCAATTCGAATTATTTTAATTAAAGGCAGTAATATGTTTGTTAATACTTTATATTTGACCTAGATATGGAGCTTGAGTGGTTGGTTCTTTGTGATCATATCTAATAGCATATGCTGTCTCTTGGTGCTGAGGTAAACATGTCTTATCATTTCAAAGCAAAGAACACAGTGAAAAACCAGTCATAATGTTGTTCTTCAGTGTGTGGAAGTATAGGTACTTCCTACTTTGAAGACCTAAAAGTAGAAAAGTACACCCTATTTTCAAAGTAGAGTATGCTTAGTTTTCTACAGTCTTTCTTACAGTCTCCCAAAAAATAAAGTCATAAACCACTGGAAATTTTAATCATCTTAAATATTTAATATTTTTGATATAAAAATAAGCTATGATGATGCAAATTCCTGGTGGGGCATACCTCTTTCAGCTGTGAGATTATTGCAAAGATGTGTTAAATTTCCTTCTATATACTCCATGTCTCCTCAACAGATAGCAGGTGAGAGGGGAAGATATCTCCATTCTTTCA
>NW_028154178.1:0-21451 GCF_964211835.1 Anser anser
CAAACATGGTAGATACCATGCACCAGATTTTGAATTCCCAATATTTAAAATGCTTCCTGGTGTTTTTTTCCTTTAAAATACTGAACACTAGATAAATGTTTACCAGGCTAAAATGTTGAGAGTGTGAGTGCCCAGGGAATCAGCCTGATTTTCTACTACCATGTACAAAAGATCTGGGCTGGGTTTAATCCATATTAGCAGAACTTCAGCAGCAGATGCCTCTTTCCCCACAGCGTAGTCCTGTAGATCCAGACTAAGCAGGAACATTGAAGTGAGAATGAGGGAAAAGGGAAGGGAATGGTGGTACAGGGCATAATGCAGGTATACCCCAACAAGAATGTGAGTCCAAACAGAAGTGTCATGTCAAAGCTTTTCAAAACTGGATCATCCCAGTAGGGTACCACAAGAAAAAAATCAGAGATTGTGGTATGGCAGTCCATACAGCACTAATTTCTTATATCCTTTTCAGCCACTTCACCCCAATGCTGTACTCCATACCATCATAAAAGCCTCTTTGCGGTCTTCCCATTTCCCCCAGCTTATGAAAGAAAAAGCTCCTCTGTATTTTTCCCTCTTGAAAATGTGCATTTGATTCTTTCTAAGAAGAGGGTGATTGGATGTCTTGTCAGCAGTTTTCTCGGAGTTAATTTTTGGAATAAGATGGAGTCGCCTAATAGACTTCAAAGGGTTTCTTCAGAAATAGAAGTTCAACTTTTTCAAGGAAGAATATAAGGGGATTTAAGGATTTTTGGTAAGGGATGTTCTCACAGCTCTATTCTAGCCGTTTGAAGCCGGAATAATCAGCCATATTTTATTCCCAATTCATTATATACAATTTGGTTTCCTTATTTGTAAATTCTCTCTGCATTTTAGTGCAGAATGAAGCACACTAAAATTCTGATTAAAGTCTTTATTAAGTGACCATCTCATTATATTTATTAAAAGTCTGGGTTCAAAAGTTCATGTGACTGAAGATTTACTGCATATTTTCCTGCAGGCTGCAGACTGTGCTAATTTTAAGAGTAATTAGCAGATTACTGGAAGCTGAGCATGTGTACAAGAGGCGACTGGAGTTCCAATTTATTTGCCAGAATCTTTAGAAGTGACTTATTCATTCTTGATTCAGAGCCAAACAGCTTCTGTAAGAAGCATTTTCTCGTAGATGTTTATAATTTGCAGCATAGCACTGCCTAGAAATTGCAGTCCAAGTCCAGAGGACCAACCTTTATATATATATATCACTGGAAGAGAGAGCCTGCCCTAAGGATCTAGATGTTTCATTTAAACAGCAGAGTAATAAAATGATGCCCATGCACTTTCTAACAATTTAAAGAAATAAATCAATTCATTAAATAGTGAAAGATTAGCCATACTTCTTATTATTCTTTTACTGGAAAGCACAACATCTTCTACATGTCAGATATCATTCATTGCATTTTATAACCTAAATAAGGTCTTGTCTTTCTCCCATTACATTCTATAGTAGTTTTTCCAAACAGGAAAAGCAGTACATTTTTGTTTTTTAATTAGCTTAAATTGTCTGATTGCCATCTAAGACAGATATTAAATCATTTAGGTAACTACAGTGTCATTTAATAACATTTGTGTTTAACAGATAGGATTAAAAGACTAGACATTTTCTACTTCTAATCATTACGTTTCTTTCAGTTCAATGTTTAGTACAGTATTAAATTGTACATCGTGAAGTCTTGTGTTTTGTTGAATACCACCAGTTTTTTTTCTACCCATCTTTAGAATAATTTGGGAGATACATTCTCAAGCTTGTGCAACCTATCTATGTGGAGGTAGAGACCTTGTCCACTTGCATCTATTTTTCATTATATACAAATTTGAAGAAATTCTACAGGTGCTCTGTTTAGAGACAGTAGTATCAGAAATGAATTTCTTTAAGTGTATGTCTACTCAGACACCATCCAGGTGTGTGGAAAATAATAGAATAGCCCAAATTATAAATTATCAAAAAAAAAAAACCCTCTGACAAAGTGTGGCTCTTTGGATCAGCTCAACCATGTACCGTAGTATAAATGAAGTTTCCTCATTCTACAGTTTCTAAGTTCTGGTATGTGACAGTTAACTAACAATAAATAAATAAATAAAACTAAAAATTTCCAAATATTCAGCCTTTTAGGTACCTCAAAAAGGACTGATTGGAGATAGGATTTCGTCTATTTCTATTCTTTCTATTTCTTCTATAACAACCTCTTTAACTTTCTGTATTTAGTATGAAGAAACAGTCTATGTAATGAAGAGCCATTATCACAAAATAATTCACACAAATATGCAAAATAATTAGAGGAATCTAGGATGGATATGGTGAGTCTTTCACAGGCCAGTCTGAAGAAAAAATTTGATGTAGGGTGGATTTGAATGTGTAGGAAAGGCTTAAATTTTAAAAATTGATAAAGAAAGATGAGAGTACGTTGAGAGAGGTAAGATGGAGATGTAAACTGCAGTAATAAGGTAGGAAAATGAAGTGGGACTGTGCATCTATTATAGGCAACAGCAGAAAAGAAAGGTTAAAGGAGAGATGAGAAAATGAGTGTCCCATTGCCCTGAAAACAGTATTTCTTATCAGTATAAAAGAAGCCTCCTTCCAGCAAAACACTTAACCACATGTTTGGCTTGAAGGTCATGAAGAGGTTCATGAAGCCAAATGAGCTAATGTCTTCAGTAGGCAGTTCTCCAGTATTCAGCTATACAGAGCCACCACTACACCAGCAGCGGAACAGACAGGTATCTAGACAGATAGCTGTATTTACATTTCAGCTTTACCTTGGTTCCTTTTAACTCAGTTTATAGGGTAAAGAGGGAAGTCAGTCACTAGAGCTATACCAAGAAACCAGCCAGGGCTTAGCAGTGCTCCTGCACGTAGCACTGGCCACACAGCTTGAGGGTTTTGCATGAGACGGGGACTACGCCTGACAGGCAGAAAGGGCAAGGCAAAAACAAGCTTATCATACTGACATCAGTTATGCCATGGACATTTGTCCACATGACCAGAGAGCACACCTTGTCCTCTTTTATTTACTAACACGAATGTCACCAAAACAACCCAGTGCAGAGATATCCAAATTAACTCTAATTTGCCACCTCAGCTACTGGCCTGTGTCTGTACCACATTCTGTAGCTTAGCAAGGAAGTAAGTTCTGGCACTGCACTGTAAAGAAAGCTTCATACGGATATACACACACTATGGGCTGTGTTTACACTATAAGCTTTCACCATTTTGAGAAAGCAAGTCTTCTTTTCCTGCATAAAGCACAGCCATATGTTTGAACTAGCCCTTTGCCCCCCCTAGAGTATAGGCAGGCCTACAGCTGCACAAGTTTTAGTCCTTGCTTGCTTTTGCTTTCCTACCACTCCAGTATTTGTTGTGCCTCTTACATTTCTTCTACTTAGAAACCAGTTGCAGCAGTGCTAAAATAGAAAGCTCAGTGGCAGCACTAGTGTTGCTCCTACAGGGTTTATAAAGCCTGCTTCACCGTTTCACCGTCCTCTCCAGACCCACTGAAATAACAACTACAACCCCAATGCAAGCACACACAGCCCTAACAGGTTTTTTTTTTGATGTTTCAGTCCAATTATTGTGCACAAAAATACAATTTGAGCATTTGCAATGATATGAACAGCTACGCAGAAGAAAGGCTATTATCCTTTTTTCCCTTTCCTTTGTATCCAAGCTAAGAGTCTTGGATAATGTGCCATCATTTGCTTGCAGGGAGTTTTGCTGAGTTGCTAAAAAGACAGAAAACTAAATTTAACTTAGTTGTTCAATGGAATAACCTTAATGGACTTCAAACCTACTGAAAGACTGTGTTTGGCCTATTTTACACTGAAGTGCTTTTATATGCACTTTGCAAAAGGTATGTTTCACCATAGATGCACCCATATAATATAGAGCAAGCAGGTTTGACCATATTCCAAGCGGATAAAAAGCAGCTGTGTGGTCATAGCCATAGGGTGGCAAACCCACGCTAGCACATGTTGCCTCTTCAGATGGGTTGCTTTGGACTGAATAGCAATTTAACAGAATCACAGGGCCTTTCAGCAGGAACTAGCTTGTAGAAACACCTTATCAGGCTTGCAGACATACCTTACATCACTGGAGATTAATGCTGCTTCTTCACAAGGATTGCAGGACTGGCTCTGTTGATTTTGTGGACTGCTATTCCTTACAAAACCCTGAAAGTACATGAGAAGAATAAATTCTTTTCAGAAAGTGCTGATTTTAACTGACTTATGCTTCTTAAATTCACCTTTGCAGTGGTTGGGAATTGCTTTGCTACTAAACCCAAAACAATTTGTTTTGATTTAACTCTGTTATGTTTAGAGAATCTCTCTTTACTTGCATTCTGTTTGATAGACTGCAATATTGTAGTTAAAAGGAAGAGATTAACTAGGACTGGAAAAGAGGAATAGATACTATAAGTTTCAGATGCTATAATAGATACTATAAGATCAGCAAGTTAATCACAATATTAGGTACCATCACCTTTTCCATTCTCATTGCTGTCAATGATGTGTTAACCATTGCCGTATTGATCTGCAAGTTGTTGAGATCTAATTGTGCCAATTTAGAAAGCTAGGCTAAAGAGTATGTTATTATAAGACAACATAAATATTACCATAAATATTTTATTTCTACGTTTTATAGTTTTATCTTCTATTGGCTTTTTAGGCAATACAAATAAAATACCATTATATAATATTATATTATTATAATTATTAATTAAATATAATAATTATTGATATTATATAATAGCATTTTTACAGACCATCTAGTATAAAGTCAAAAGCATAACCAGTAAAATAAAGATGCAAACAAACAAACAAAAAAGAATTCAAACCTTCCCTAAAATCCTTTTTCCTGTAAATTCATAAAAGGTGCTGCCTTAAAATAAATAAATTTTTTTTTTTTTGGGGGGGGGGGAGAAAAAAAAAAACACCTGAAAGTGTTTAGGGAGAAGGAAGAAATCTATTTAAGATCTCACAAAACTGTGAAGTTTTTCGTTATTTCTTTTCCATCATACTTCTCCAAACAGACACATGGATTTTCAGCCTTGTAATTGTGTTCCTCGAATTCCAAAATCATGGTGTTAAGCTTCCCCTTCCAGTGCTCTGACCATGTCCATATGGCACCAAGTCCACAAAACCACGTCCTGACTTTCATCAAACCTTACATCAACCTGAGCTCAGTGTTGCTCTCATAAAGTTAGATGGCTTTTTATTCAATGAGGCCATATACTGATGAGCATTAAGTCTTACTCTGTAACTCTCAAGGGCAGTAGTCATTCTTATGATGTATGATCTTGGTGACTGTCATGCTTATGATAATTAGAAAGAGTGATACCTTTCAGGTCTTTGCTTATACAGTGGTTGTTGCATCTTGTCTACAGATGTTTCCCCTGTGCAAAAATCCCCTCAACCTGTACTGGCTTATTGATACAGCCTCAGCTCTCTCTGATTTCCATATTAATCCCTCTTCTTCTAGTACATGACTCTTCAAAGAAATTGCCTAAGGAGAAGAAAAGAGACAGCAAAATACGATGATCAGCAAGTTAATCACAATATTAGGTACCATCACCTTTTCCATTCTCATCGCTGTCAATGACGTGTTGGCCATTGCCGTATTGATCTGCAAGTTGTTGAGATCTAATTGTGCCAATTTAGAAAGCCTAGGTTAAACATAAATATTTTAACATAAATAACATAAATATTTTATTTCTACCTTTTATACTTTCAGTTTGCATAATAGCACACTTCTGCCCAGTCTCTGCTCCTTATGGCCTATGACTTTGTTGTGCTGCTACCAAGCAAGAACATTCATATGCAAGTCATACTGCAGTCACACAATAGCAAAGCAGCTTTCAAAATTACATAATTTTTGTCAGTATATAATATACAATTTTCCAGTTGGATTTCAATTCATCATTCCTTGTGAACCCTAACCTCTTGCAAAGTCTGGAATAGCATTTCAGTTTTCATTTGCTTGCTTTGCTCCATATCTTTTCACTTCACTGCCACCAGGTACTATATCAACTGAACCACATTGATGCTGTCACATTTCCAGTTATTCCTACTCAATATAGTCTTCTTATATTTTCAAACAGCATGGAGTGATTTGGGAACCTGTTTGATAAGCTGGTAGATAACTGACTGGCTTTAAAAGCCAGAGAACTTCAGCTGGCTCTGTTATTTTAGGCTAAATTTACAGGACAACCCTAGAAACTAGCTGCTGAACAAGCTGCCTCACTGATCCCTTCACTTTTCTCTAGTGTGTACTTCTCAAGAAGTGAAACTGTCATTGAAGCCACCTCCACTGTGGTGTGATAATGCAATCACAGTATTATCATAGCATGTTTACAATGCTTTTGGAGTGCATGCAGTCAATTACCAGGACTTAGCTGATGCACAGCTCCCCTCTCAGCCAAGGTGACACAGACACCTCTGACTGTGTTGAAGTTAGCAACAAATTCTGCTGAAATTCTTGTAAATCAGTAATCTTCTTAGAAAGACACAGCAGAAGCTACCACACAGTGAGATTTGAAGTACTCAGCCTAATCATTACAGAACACTTTTTTTTTTTTTTAGCTTAAAAGAAATATTCCATAGTCACAGTGAAAGACCTAACTGTTTACAATGTATGACCCCCATCAACAACAACAACAAAAGGCCTTTACATGGCAATATTGACACGATACTAATGTAGAGAGACTGATCTCTCAGCAGAAGACACAGCTCCTGCAATCCTTACCCTAGGTTTATGTTTGGAGAGACAGAGAGACAGAGAAAGATACAGAGAGAGAGTTCATGAGACAAGATTGCTAACAACTTTATTCTTTTGTTTTGGGCTGCTTTAGTTTCCGACATTCCCAGAAACTAACCAGCTGACAGCATAGTTCTAACTTTAGAGCAAAATCAGTTATTTCTTCCTTCCAAGTGCATTGTATGTCTAAGTCATATTGAGAATTATATTGTTTAAATATCTTCACAACTGTTAGAAACTCACATAAATATTTAATTTAAACAAGCATCTTCAAAGTGTCTCCTTACAGTCAGTAACGGACCCTTCCCAGACAAATACAGCTGGATGTTTTGAAATCCAGCATGATGAACTGTGGAAAAAAAATAATAAATAAACAAACATTGTGAACTGCATATTCAAGGCAGTATCTTTGTCCTCTGAAACATGAGCTGTTTATACTGCAATGACTGTAGCAAAATGTGCAGTCCTTGGTGGATGGCTGAATGTTGAATGATGATCATTACACAAAGAGATTTTAATTCTCAGCCTGCTGGAGCTGAGGTGAGGGTGAAGGATGGCAGGTAAGACTAATCTTACTTTATTTTAGCTGTCTATAATTTATGTCTTCATAAGAGCTAGTTCTCATCCATTGTGTTCATGAAGAGTTCAGCCAGGAGAACCTGACAAATTATTCCTCCTGCCCATAAACAGGTGTCTACATTTGATCAGAGGGATCTCATCTTGAACCCTAGTTGGGTAAATGTGATCAGTGATATATGTAAACCTGAGACATGAGTCTGCTCTTTAAATCATTGGCATTTTTAGAGATTTAAAGAGAAGCAGGATCGATGATTTTCAATATATAGAAA
The DNA here is from genome assembly GCF_964211835.1 of Anser anser. Classification (NCBI taxonomy): domain Eukaryota; kingdom Metazoa; phylum Chordata; class Aves; order Anseriformes; family Anatidae; genus Anser; species Anser anser. The sequence goes on from NW_028154178.1 coordinate 7,636, forward strand.
AAGTAATTATACTATAAAATCTTATTTAATGTCTTCTTAGAAAACAGCATGTCTAAAGGGACATTAGGTAACTAAAATCTAAGTTGCAAGACTATTCTAGATTTCACTGTATCAATGGTAAACATTGTTACATTTAAACATTTTAAATGGGAATTATATATATATATATATATTTTTTTTTTTTCCCCCTACGTACATGGAGAAAAAAAATACTGGAAAACAATAGCTGGGTGTTATCTTATTACCTCAGAAAAGTTTGCAGAATTAGGACTTCTATGACAACTGCAGAGTACAACAATGTATAAAATAACATGTGATTAAGCAGAATGACCTAGGACAAGTTACATAACAGATGTTTTAGCTAAAGTAGCATATGTATTATATATTTGACAAGTTTCTGTCTCTATAAATCAGTACTTGTTTGCAAAGCCATAAAGAAATAATGTGTTAGGATACAAACTGATGTACAAGGAAAAAAAAATCTTCAGGAAAAAATAAAATGTTTATTACGTAATTTCAGCTGTCAGAGAACAACTAAACTTTAAATATGTAACAGATGTAAAATATTGCTTTCTTTGGATGCTATTAGTATTATCAATGATTAAATAACCAAGGCACATTTCAAGTCATTATGCTGAATTTTGTATTTGCAAACAAATAACCACTGTCCCATTACTGTTACAGAAGTGCTCCAGCATGCAGGTAACCTCTCACTGAGCAGCACCTGAGGCAACACTGGAACAATTCTGTCAACCACCGATGAATTTTAGAAAGTTACATGATCATACCTGCACTGTTTAAAGTTCTCCTGCGTGATCTGGAACAAGAAAACATCACAAATATCAGCACAGTATAACAAATACCAAAATAAATGTGAATACTAAAAGTCATGAATGTTGTATATCTATGCCAGTGGCAGCTAACTAGATCAATTTATTTCTGTGGGGTATATATTCTTTACTGCCACAGATGATCACCTTTAGATTTATCACATGGCACTTCATGAGATCTAAAACTTCTGCATTGCTGAAATCTTTCTTGATATGTATTCCTATCTGCAAGCAATAAGGGTAGCGCAAATTTATTATTTTCATGAAGAAGCAAGCAGAACAGGAACTCTAGTACGAAAGAGTGGTCAGAAGTGATACTCAAACTGTGCACATATTGCACTCGTGACCCATCATGGTAAGTCATAAAGCCCTCTTTTTGTCCAATACTGTTCCTTTTGTCTGGTTTTAAAGAAAGACATGCAGGTATCTGGATAGAGCCAGTCACTAATTTGCTACAAATACCTGGCAGCTATGTTTTTTACTGTAAACACCAAACCATTGCTAAACTAGTTGTTACATTAGCAAAAATGGTCCAAACCAAAAGGGCAGCAGCTGTGGAACCAGAGAGGGCCTTAAATGTTTTCAGTCAGACCTCATTAACATTGCCATTAATTCTCCTTACCCTTTGCCAGAACAGGGACATTGCTGCTAATTGTCTGCTATGTGCTAATATTTAAATATAAACAAAACAGAAATTTGCTTAGGGTTTGCCCTATTATGCTGATCATGGACTTCAATGGACTAAGAGCGGCACTATAGATATATATCTAAAATTTAGGATTTAAACAATGTCTAAAGGGAGCAGGTTACAGTTGGACCAACAGCTTCTAGCCAGAGCTCAGCACACAATGAGAACGGAGCCAAAAGGGACAGTACTTTTGCCATTTCTACCCAGATAACTTTTATTTAACTGGTTATTTCTCCTGAGCAAATACTACTCTGGTCCTAGCAAAAGTTAGAGCTACTGTTGACCAGCTTTGACTTGTTTCAGTTTGCCATGACCCCACGAGGCTGCTCCCACTGATTCACCCCCACAGGAACACCTTGTGTGCTGGACAGCAGGAGGAGATCTGCTGCTTCCTCACCTTGTGCTTTCCGGAAGCATCAGTCCCCAACAGCAGGGGCATATGCATCTTCACATTATATCTCAGTGTTAAGCCAGTTCTCCAGCTCTTTTGTGCCCAAAGAAAGAGGGATGGCCAGTGACACCATAGCGAAATAAAAGCTCAGAGTAAATAACTGCCTTTTGTCTATCGAGATGCTATTAGGCTCCCTACCAGAGAATTCAGTGGATCATGGCTAGAGTACTGAACAAACCATAAAATGTGAAACTAGCAAATGGAAACTGTAAATATCTACAGTTATACATGAAGGAGTAATTCAACTGAAATATGCCAGATACTAGGACAATGCCATTCCTTTTAAACTAACAGATAGTTTGATAATAAATGTTGATATTAAAAAAGACGTTAAAAATAATGAATTTATATAAAGTTGCTAAAGCTTAAAGATGTTTCTTAAGTGATTGGATCAAATGAAAGCAGATGCCTGTCTGCATATGTCCAATATTAATACTGAAGATTTAATACCTACATCTACTTTATTCAAAAAATATACCTTTTTTTTCAAATAAATTCAAGCTCTTTATGTTTGGTTTTAGCTTTCCTGAATTGCAATCACAACAAGATCTGAGTGTGTATCTGTTTTTTTCAGGCTTGTTTTGGTTTTAATGTTATTATTTAGTAATTCAACTGAGATGGTTTGAAATTAAATTTAACTAAAATTACATTAAAGTGGAACAACAATCACTAGACAGTATGAAAAAAAAGAAGAAAAAAAAAGAGTGATGCTTGTTGGTTTTGCCTGAATTACAGCAATTACAGCAGCCTATTGAGATTAAGAGCAACTAAACAGAACTCTGGCATAAATGTTGTCTGGCTGACTTTAAATGGGGGCCATGAATTTTCCCTGCTAGTACATACTATATGATGTTGCAATGAGAGTAGAACAGAGAGTCATAAGCTTTACAACACAGGTGACATCAGAAAACATTGACTGTGGGCCCTCTTCTCTACAGATCATGGCAACTGCAGTCATCAGTTCTTTTAACAAAAAACAAGTTCCATCCCTTTCATAGCTACAGACTATGTTTACAAAGAAAGTAAGAATTGACTGACTTCATTAAAAGTAAGTCACGGCCTCCCCCTAATTTCAGTAATTTCAACAGCAAAAAGATACGTTCTCCTTGGTCATCAGGCCTACTGGAGTGTGTGCTTACAGAAGGCTGATCTACATATAAGCTCTATTTTCTTTGTCTTTATCACAGCATGCAGGATTTAGCCTTTGAATGTGATTTTTTTTTTCCTTTTTAATTTCCTCATTATTTTCTTCTTAAAGCATCCTTTAAATATTAAACAGCATGAAGTAATTGCCATAAAAGCACAACTGATTACTGGGTATTAAAAATCGGATGTTTCTTCACAATTTCAGTGCAGCAAATTGCAAAACAACCCTGTTAGGATGAACAATTCTCCAGGACTCCCTTGGGTTTGTTATAGTAAAACTAGACTGCACTGGGAAAGTACTGACAGGTTTTTAACTTCTTTTCATGCAATTAAAGGAATGGAAACAAAGTGAAGGAACACTACACGATCCCATGAGCTCTCCAGAGAGCATCCCACAGAACATTCTGCAGAAGACTGGTGGCCCACAGAGCACAGTCAAGGAGCTGCTGAAGGAGAGTGTCATTGCAATAAGCCTGGTTTGCTTGCAAGTGAGTTAAGTGTGCATTTTAAAGCACATTTTACTACCACGTATTTTACATTCTGTACAAAACTCATGTAGACATTTCCTTAATATAATTTTATTGCATCTGAGAGGTAATAACCAGGCCATCTAAAGAAGAAGCGTACCAAAGTTTCTCACAATGGGACACTCTAAACTCAGAAAGTATGATAGCCCTTTTTAGCATTAACATTGACCTGAATATTACAAGATAGAAATCTTCAAATTGTCTTCCATTTCCTAAGTTCCTATCATATTTATAAACTATTTTTAGACTGTACTTCATAAGCTAATTTACTTGTTTATAAGAATTCAAAATAAAATTATTCACATTGCTATTTAACATTGATACATTTTTCCACACAACCAAGGGTAGACTACGTTATGCACTTTCTGATTATAGATATAAATGGGCTGGAAATTACATGGCATGTTACACAGAAGAGAAAAGGGGGAGTAAAGCAGAAAATATAGACAGGAACTTTCAACATCCTTGATACAGAAATACACACCTTTCTCTGAATAGGCTTCACACTGTATGTTTTTGTTTGTTTGTTTGTTTGTTTGTTTTTTAACACTTATTCTGAGAACAATTTTGCTAAAGAAACTACCCCTAAATTCTGGAGAGAAAAAAAAAAAAAAAAAAAAAAGTTCTTCCTTTCAGCTCTTTCTTTTTTCTTTTTAAGGGCAATAAAAAAAGGAAAACCTATTTGTCCAAGAGTTATTTTAACTACTGCAATGATCCATAATCAAGTAACCAAGCATCTGCAGATCTAAAGATGAGCAACACAGAGAAATCTGATGCTTTATGAGACTCTGCTTTGCTTTCACATATACAACATTTAGTAAGCATGCCCCCCTTAATATACTGTTCCTTCAATATAAGACTTTAATTTAACTGCCCTCTCAGAAAATGCCCAGAAATAATAGGCAGAAGAATGACTGGGAAGATGAGGTACCATTCACTATAAGTAACCCATGTACACATAGCTCATGTGTTTTTAAAGGCAAAATTTTTAAAGGCAAAAAGGTAATACAACAAATGTATAAAAGCAAGTGTATTAGTTGCCTATTTGGGAAGGAGATGTCTGTGAAAATTTTTTCTTTCTTACATCTTTTTCTTGTCCTATCAAAACAACAGAAAGACTCAATTTCTTTTACTCTTATTTGGTACAATATTACCACTGTGTTTTGCTTAAATTTTATTTTATTGCTTGAAGTATTAGTCCTCCATCAGTGTTTACGATTGCAAGCATTTTTAGCCGTGTATATAAAGCCCCAGTGCAGGATCAAGTTGTGAAAATTTAAGACATTTCACAACAGTTCACAAACCAAATCTCACTAAAGGAAATGCACAGATCACAGTGGACATTGAATCAGATACACAGTGAATGATCTGGTGCACAATAAGGACACTGAATTCCATTAAAGAATTAAAAATACTATACACAGCATTATATATACATACGTATGGCTGGTGGCCAGTCACTAGCAGTGTTCTTCAGAGATCAGTTCTAGGGCCAGTTCTATTCAACATTTTTAACAACGATCTGGATGTAGGAGTCGAATGCAAGTTCGCTGATGACACTAAACTGGGAGGTGTTGTTGACTCCCTGGAGGGTCAAGAGGCCTGAAGAGGTGTCAAGATAGATTGGAGCATTGGACAATCAGCAACGGCATGAAATTCAGCAAAAGAAAATGCCTGGTGCTGCACCTGGGTTGGAGTGAAGCCAGACACAGGTACAGACTGGGAGATGAGTGGCTGGAGAGCAGCTCTAAAGAAAAGGATCTGGGGGTGCTGGTTGGCAGCGGGCTCAGCATGAGCCAGCGGTGTGCCCTGGCAGCCAAGAGGGCAAAAGACATTTTGGGGTGCATTAAACACAGTGTATCCAGACAGTCAAAAGAGGTGATTCTCTTGCTTTGCTCTGGCCTCACCTCGAATATTGTGTAAAGGTCTTGGCTCCACAATAATAAAGGACATTAAGGTACTTGAAAGTGTCCAGAGGAGGGCAACAAAACTGGTAAAAGGGCTGGAAGGCATGTCCTATGAGGAGAGGCTGAGGACACTTGGGTCACTTGGTCTGGAGAAAAGGAGATCTCAGAGGCAACCTCAGTGCTCCCTACAGCTTCCTGAGGAGGGGAAGCACAGAGGGAGGTGCCAGTCTTCTCCCAAGGAACCGGTGGCAAGATGCACGGGAACAGCACAAAGCTGAACCCAGGGAGGTTCATACTGGGCATGAGGAAAAATTTCTTTGCTGTGAGGGTGGTCAAACACTGGAACAGGTTTCCTAGAGGGGTGGTTGATGCCCCAAGCCTACCAGTGTTCAAGAGGCATTTGGACAATGCCCTCAGTAATACGTTTTAATTTTTGGTTAGCCTTGAAGTGATCAGGCAGTCAGGTTCAATGGTCTTCATAGGTCCCTTAGAACTGACATATTCAATTCAATTCAACTCAATTCAATTCTATATATATGTGTGACTTTAAGACTGCCAAAACATAGCATAATTGTTATAACTTTATCATAATTATTTTTAGCGACATAAGTTGCTAAATATGGCATGAAATTAAATTAGTCAGGCTATTCAGGCAAATGTAATGAAACCATCTACCTTTGGGAAGAACTAATTTCTAATTTAAAAAAGAGAGAGAGAACAAGACAACTGTTTAAAATCAACAACACTGAAATATTTGCTTTTAACCACGGAATGATTTACCTTCTTTCATTCAAAGTTGTTTTCCCGGATGTGTACTTAACTGTGTTTATGTCATGTTTATTTTAATAGAAAAAAAGATTAATTTTTTAGACATTAGTACAAGTGTAAAGAGTTTAGACATAAAAGACTTTCCCAAGACTTCTGATTAAAAAAGACAGAAACTTACAACTACAGGACCTATATACATTATATACACCAAAATGCTCTGAGAGTGATGTCCCTAAAGTAGGGATTGCAATTTCTAAACTGAATAAGCTTTTAATATATCAAGTACATATATTTGTGACAGATATTTGTCTGCTGAATCAATGAGCATATTAGACCCAACAAGATCTGAAAGCTGATGTAAGATACATTCAGTTTTAATATAAAGGTATTCTTAATAGTCAAAGAAATTATCAATAAAACAAAATAACTACGCATTTGATGTTTTTACATTATTTATTTATTTATTTATTTCAGGCTGTTAAGATTACATGTTAAGATTAATGATTAAATTCTGAGCCACAATGTCAATAACAAAGGCTCTGCAACACGCAAATCCCCTAAATAAAAAGTGAAGTAGTTTACATCCTTCAAATCTAATTTTCCATTTCTCAGATATTTGGCCATTTTCTTCTTACTCATCCACTTATTCATCCAGAGGGACTGTGGTTCCCTCTCTCACCTTAAGCACCATCTCACTTCAGAAGTTCAATAACATGCAAATGACTGAAAGGAGGAGTGCCAGCATGGGTGTTTTGCCATTACATAAGCTCAATAATATCAGTGGACTTAATGCTAGGAGCAGCATTTGGGGGATGTACAAGACACAGCCTAGATTCTTCCATATTCTTAAAACACAAGCTCCCCATTTCTTTCAGATCCTGCTATTACAGTTCAGAAAATAGAACTGAACAAAGTAAAAATATTTGGCACAGTATCATAAACAGTCTCCTATATTTAATAACACTGATAATACTGCAATTGTCTTTTTTAAATTTACTTTGAGTTTAATCCCAGTTGTCATATCTTGAGAACTAATAAGAAAATGTGGTGCCAAGAATATTCATATTATCCAGTCAAGCTCATTTAATGAACTCCTCAGCAAAAATAACCTATGATAAAATGCCAAAGTAAATAAAATGTCTCAATGTAAATGGCTTGCACTTTCCAACACGCAGTTTTCACAGATACGGCCAATTCAGCTTCTTATTCATGAAGATTTGAGGAATCAAATATTGCTCCATGAAGTCTTCCAGCTAGCTGTATAGGAGCTGAAAGATGTGAGTATTTATAGTATCACAGACAATGAACCAGCTGATCAGCACAAGCAAGAACATATATGAAAGGAAAAAGCAATAAGCTACATAATAAAGCATGCAACAGCTTCTCAGATACTTTTATGATCTCTAACGGGACTGTTTAGTATGGCAGGTGTTTACTAAATGACAGAGATGCAATGCCTTCAAAGTAGTAAGCCATAAGAATTATTTCTTTGTAGTCATTTAAAACAGGAAACTGAAATGGATAAAAACTGGGACAATGACTGTATAAAAATAATTAAGCCAGCAAGATTTTCCTCAGGGGTTCAGAGGAGATGAAATTACAGTCATTTACTCTATATTAAGTGCTAAGAGTGTGCATAGGGTTATACAGACGTGGGAGAAAAGATGACATTTCCAACTAGTTTTCTAATCAGTGATTAACAGAGATTAGTATATGCCACTATATGTAGACTTTTCAGTAGATCTACTCAACATTTTCCACTAATGGCCTTATTCTGTAGAAATTCCTGTTTCTAAATGGGAATCTTCTGGAGCTCTTCCACTTTGGGAAGTCAAGGTAAAGTAAAAGTAAGGTATTAACCTACACCCTACCACTGACATAGTTAGCCAGGTATGTTCCAAAGTGTTGCAAAGCTAGAAATATCCAATTCCATCCTATTTCCTGCCTAACAATGTAGATTTGCTTTCTTCAAGTGCTGGGAATTCAAGCTTTTAGGTGAGGGAGCTACCTTCTCTAAAAGTACTTCCAGCTGATCTGAAGTAGTTATTACACTATCAAGTTGATACCTTTAGCATATGATCACGTTAATTTCCCTAATCTGAAAAGGTATCACAATAAACATTATCCTCCTTCAATGGGAAACAGTCAGTAAAATCACAAAAAGACACTATGGTCTCTTAAAAAGATAGATAGATAGCAGAACCATAAAATAACACCTGATCTCTCCAAGGATAGGGTTGATCCCAACTGGATTCCCAAACTGCCACTTGCAGTGGCCTGCATCAGCAGTGAAAAATAAGGCACCGAGACAGAGAGAGAGAGAGAGAGGAAGGAAGGAAGGAAGGAAGGAAGGAAGGAAGGAAGGAAGGAAGGAAGGAAGGAAGGATTAAAAGAATAAGGGAATGAAAGAGGAAAAAAAAAGAAAAAAATAGAGAAAATAAAAAAAAGAAAAAGAAAAAAGAAAAAAAAGAAAGAAAAGGGAAACGAAAAAGAAAGAAAAAGAAAAAAGGGGAAAAAAAGAAAAAAAGAAAGAAAAAAAGAAAAAAGAAAAAGGGAAAAAGAAAACGAAAAAGAAAAAGAAAACAAAGAAAAAGAAAAGAAAAAGAAAAAGAAAAGAAAAAGAAAAAGAAAAAGAAAAAGAAAAAGAAAAAGAAAAAGAAAAAGAAAAAGAAAAAGAAAAAGAAAAAGAAAAAGAAAAAGAAAAAGAAAAAGAAAAAGAAAAAGAAAAAGAAAAGAAAAAGAAAAAGAAAAAGAAAAAGAAAAAGAAAAAGAAAAAGAAAAAGAAAAAGAAAAAGAAAAAGAAAAAGAAAAAGAAAAAGAAAAAGAAAAAGAAAAAGAAAAAGAAAAAGAAAAAGAAAAAGAAAAAGAAAAAGAAAAAGAAAAAGAAAAAGAAAAAGAGAAAAAGAAAAAGAAAGAAAGAAAAAAGAGGATAGGTTCGTCTTATGACAAAGGTTGTGTATCTATAGGTTGAGATTTCTTAAGGATATTCAAGCTTGTTTGTTTGTTTATTTTTTCATTTATAGAGCAGACCATAAGTATTTATAGTTAGAGGCACTGAAAACAACCAGCTTCTGGCAGACAAGATGTGACTGAACATACCGCATGAAAAGTGGTAATATTAATCTTTGTTGTTTAACACCACAACCCAAAGAGGCCATCTGCCTGTCATTTGCAAATGTTTCAAAAAACCTACTGAAGCATAGATGTGGATGGCTTGTTGGAACTGTGATAAGACCCAAAACTGTATCACGTGTATTAATTATATTCATTCCTAATTGCTCATCCTTTAGGAAATAAACAATACTGTTTCTACTGAACATGACATACGAACGTTTAAAAATGCAGATGGGTGTGTGGGCACAATCAGTTGCTTACTGAATGCCTGAAGAAATTCAAGCCTGACATGTGAATCCTTTATCCCATTATTTGTTCTTCCTGCTCTTGGCTTATGGTAATTGAAAAAAAAAAAAAAAGCAATTTGATGTGCATACTTCATTATTGATAAAAGACAAATCAGGCAGAAAGATTTATAAAAATGATGTTTTATTAAGCAAGGCCAACCCAATTCTAGCAGCCTGACTCATGGTCATGATGAGGAGTGGCACATCTAAGCACACAATACTGCTTCACTGGGTTCACTGGGGAAAAAGGCAGTACTCAGAATAAAAAACAAAATCAAGCCAACAAAAGAGCCAATGTTCATGAGTCACATTAGCTCTTTGCTCCCCGCAATTGTCTGCTGAATGAATTTCAAGTCTACATAAATACAAGGAGAAACTAAACAAAGATGCTTGCACTTCCAATTCCAAACTTATTATTTTTCTCTTGAACTTAGAGTCTTTGTCATTTCCATTATACTACACTTATTATATTTTACAAGCTCTCTTTCAGTGAATAAGGTTGGGTAATTAGCAGTACTGTCAAACTTATCTACCAGTGGCTTTAATTACCTTAAGAGAAGTATAGTTTCCTTAGCAGACAACCTGGTCTGGGACATGCTATTTTGATCTAAGTCTTCTAATACTTCAGTGTCAAGGTTCATACTATAATAAGGAAAATTGCTCCTAAACATTCGATGTCAACTGATTTCTGTTACATTGATTTTCATTTATTTTTTATAATATCACAGTCCCTCTCAAATGGATGTGGTCAAAACATTGCATAACCTGCCTTTTCCTCGTTTTCTGAATGGCTGAGGAGCCTTTCAGCAGGTAGCTTCTTCCAGGGCTAGACATATCTTTAGCCAGCTAGTTATGATCACACCACTAGAAGATATACCAGAGACTAAGATGATTACAGTTTCCCCTTTCTCTCCCACTAGCATTATTCAGCACCACTTGTGCATGACAACCCCATTCACAGCACGTCTGGCTCAATCCCCAAATCAGACATTTTTCCTTAATTAATTGATGACTGTTCACAATATGTTTTCTACTGTTCTGGTTTCTTGTCTCTCATTAGCAGAAGGGGTTTTGATTGACTCTTGATCTGGAGAAGCATGATTTACTTTAGTCTGCTACATTCGCAGACGGGTCCATTGCTGGGAATAGTCTTCTAGAATATTATCTATGTGGAAGATTGTGTTTTGCAGCAGTGGCCAAGGGCCCATATGCTGCCTTACAATTACAGTTCTGCAGCACTCTCAGATGGAGGTAAACTATTTTAAGGGTGATTCAGGGTATACATACATGGTCACACTAAGACACTTAACATGTTCCTGCTGATCAGCTGGTCACCGATCCACAAATGAGTATGTGCATGTTCTGAGTTTATCCATTTGCAAAGTAAAACATCTGTTGCAAATACTAATTTTTCCATGTCAGACACTTCAAAAATTTGTAAAATACCTAAAACTACATTCAGTCTTTATCAGCACAAATATGCCAAAACAAAGCAATAACCCTAGCATGCTAGGTAGGTTCTTCCCTGTTGAATTTAAGTATTTCCAAGCTCTAGGCTCATCACAGACAGTAAGTAGATATTATAAGAATATTTTGGGTCATTTCCAGAAACTGTGATTAAAAGTGATGGTCTGGTCTAGAACTGATCCACACCACTGAAGTACAGCATACAGTGGCTTTCAGACTGCAGGCCTTCAGGACAGGTCTACATCTTTGCCACAATGCTGGAGATCAAGAATACAAAAGCTCTTCTTACCATGCAGAATTTGATGGCCTCTGCTCTCCTGTTAAGGAACATCTCCCTCTCTGACACTTTAAAGCTTTCTAATGAGGAAAACATTTCTGGAAGATCTTCTGTGAGATGAAAATATAACCTATTTTTCCACCTGATTGACTGGCCGTGGATTTTTCCTAGGCTAACAGAAATGTAAGGCATTTTAGAGACCCTCAGGACATAGGATGATAAACAGCCCAAAATTTCAAGATTTAAAAAAAATCATTTTGATCAAAGAAAACATTCACAGCACCTGTATTAGCTGCTGTGAAGCTGAGGCATTGTGCATGTAATGCAGGTCGTCTAAAGCACTGCAAGATGAACAGTATTGAACGTTGTGCTATTTTTACCTCCAGCTCATTGAAGTGTTCCATTGTTACTAATATATTTAAGCAAAATATTTCTAATATATTGTCACTACCAGTAGACAATAAAACTTAAATATTTATTATATACATAGTAATGTATGTAACACATGGCATATAATGCATAAAAATATTCCAAACTCTCAAACAAATAAATGAGAGTCTACACCAGCAAGTATTCACAGTCTACATCAATACAGATGGTGCATTTGTGTACAATTAAGAAAAGATTTTGGCTCTGAAGATTAAACTTCATCATTCCTGCTTTTAACTGTGGCTCTGTTAGTAAACGTAGGAAAAATTCTACAGGTATCAGGTGACAAGTCCTGACTAATTTTCCCAGGAAAGATTATAAAACTAAGATTTTTTTTTTTTCTTAAGGGAAAGGAATTGTATTTTAACAAAGTATCTCATTCTATTTGAACAGCTCTTCTGAAACTTTTAATTTATCTGTCTTTCCACACTTAACAGCATTTTCTGTTGCAAATTTTACAGAATTCTGGCAGATGTCCTCCTGTTTTCCTAAAGCTTAGGTCACTGAACTCTTTTCAGAGGCCTATTGTCTTCCTTTTCCCCTAAAAAGGAAAATTTTCTTTCTCCTGTTACAAAGACACAGTACAAGAAGGACAGCTTAATAATGATACGTATTTTAGAGTATTTTGCTGGCAATATGTTCAGCAGGTTCTCCCACTACATTTTAGTACTACGAAGACAAAGGGATAAGAGCTCTCAGGTTGCAGATGGATAAGAGCTCAGTTTTTAGCTCCTGTTTTTTCCCTAGTAGAGCTCTAGATGGAACGGCTTTCATTTTCTGCTCATATTTAGCCTCGGAAAGGGCTCTACAAACATACCTTTAATAACTATATGGCAACAGTTTCCAGCTTTCCCACAATACATCTCACTTCATATGACTTCTCTTCTTCCTCGTTCCCTCTCCCATTCCTCATTCCCAAGCTCACAGTTTGGACTCCAGCCCAAACCATTTCTCTCCATGTCAGAGTTATCCTTCTACAGTGTGTACAAAGGGCAGAGAGAGAGGGGCAGGAGAAATCCTGCAGCATTCACTGTGTACTGCAGAGTCTTACTCAGCTTGTCATACATACAGAAAAGCCTAAGTATAGCTGGGGCTACAACAAAGAGGGGCTACTTTCAGCTTCTGGTTAAACAAACCTCTGTAGATAACTCTACAGAAACTGCCTTCTCTGGATCTCCACACTTTTCCCACATGTATAGTGTTTCCAGCTGGAGAAGCCTTGAGAAACTCAGAGAAAAAGACATAAACATTTCAAAATCCTATATACTAGAGGGTTCTGTTCCAGCAGAGAAAGCTCATATAGCAAGATTGTTACAAACTTTCCAGCATTTTGGTTTCGGTTTAATGGACAATTTGAAATACATTTTTTGTTGATCAAAATGTTTTATTTGAAAATGCAAATTTGAAAGGGGGTAACAGAACATTTTTAATATTTTCATTTTCTTCATATACAGCTCCTGCAGTGTATGCTGCACTCAACATATAGCTTTAGCCAACTAAGAACTGCTTACTGTTTTCGTGTGCAATCTATCTTTGTCCAGTTGTGAACTACACTTTAATGACAAGTTCAGTAGAATTGTGAATGTAATGCTGGTACCTACCCATAACATACATGCTGAACCATTCTACCTTGTGTTTATTCTACCTTGTGTTCAGTCAGGTCTCTCTGATGCAGCAATAAACTCATTCTCCTCAGTGGTTCATGAACTGTATAGTAAATAACACAAAAGAATGTCAAGGTCTCTACTCAGGAAATTATTTACAGAAATGCTGTAGATGGAGAAGTCGCAAGAAGTCAAGCTGTGTACTTATATAGGTGGATTTGCCTTTGAAGTACTTTGTACAATCTCCTCTTTCTGAGTTCCTCAACAATTATATCCTTGCCCTGCCTATATTTTTTCCATACAGATGACTCAAAAAGAAGC